>NC_077227.1:495006014-495039930 GCF_027887165.1 Monodelphis domestica
GTCTTGCCCCAAATCTGCTTTCTTCACTCTGTGACACTTGGAATTATCAGGTTATAGATTTAGAGCTGGAAGGAACATTAAGAGGTCATCTAGTCCATCACTCATATTTTACAGAAGAAGAAAGGGACAGAGAAATAAAATTACTTCTCTATGGTTACATGGGCTTTAGGGTTTCCTATAAAACCTCTTCCTCTGAATACAATATTCTTTTCCTCCATACTACAGTGTGTAGTGTATAGATCAATGGGTCTAGAGAAAGAAAGAACTGAGTTCAAATACAGTCTTAGACACTAGTTGTGTGACCCTGGGCAAGTCACTTAGGTCTCTCTGGCTCAGTTTCCTCATCTGTCAAATGAGCTGGAGAAAAAAATGGGAAACTACTCCAGTATCTTTGCCAAGAAAATCTCAAACAAGGTCACAAAGAGTTGGAAACCATTGAACAACACAGTCATATATATGTTCACATAGCTTTATAGATCCTCATAATTGTCTTTTTTAGGGGGAGTTGAGGAAGGAAGATCTGGGTCTGTGATTTTTTTTTTTTTAGTGTAGGGAACTCAGCTAGTCACTTCTCTCTGCCAATGTGAATTGACAATTGTTCTGAAGCTTCTGTACTTGGTGTATTATCTGGGGGCACTGAGAGATTCAGTCAGTCAGACATAAGCATTTATTAAGTGCCTCCCACGCACCAGCCACTGTGATAAGATTCAAAAAACTCAGTCCCTATCCTCTAGGCGCTCACAGTCTAAGAGGGTAGGCAATACACAATGACTATATACAAAATAAACTATATACATGATAAATTGGAAATAATGGAGGGAATGTAACAGAATCAAGGGAAATCAGGGAAGGCTTCCTGTAGAAGGCAGGATCTTAACTGTGACATGAAAGAATTCAGAGAAACCAAGAGACCATTGAGGAGGGAGAGTGAAAATGCTCTGAGTTAGGAGATAGCGTGTCTTGTTTCAAGAAACAGCAAGGAAGTCAGTCACTGCAGAGGCAGAGCATATGGGAAGGAAGGAAAGTAAAAAGACTAAAATGTTGGTGGGGTCAGGTTATGAACAGTTGATATGGTTCAGAGGCACAACTTGAAACCAGTCTTCCTGACTCTAAGGTGGACTTCCTCTCCACCACATCATTTCATTACACTCTTATGCTACAATTTGGCCATTCCCCAGTTCCCAGTTTTTGCTATTCTGAATAATGTTGCTGTAAATATTTTTGTACAGAGAGGTCTTTTTTCCCCCTCTTAATAATATCCTTAGAAAGTACAGTCTTAGTAGTGGGATTGCTGGGTCAAAGGATGCAATCAGTCTTGTAACTCTTATTGTATACAAATAATAAAATTATACCCAGTCACGGCTAAGCTTTGGAAACTGCTACATCAGATGGTTTTCATTTTGGGTACTGGACTTCTTTCTTCCTTTTTTTTCCTATTTAAAAATAGGGAGCAAATGAGAGGATGAAAATCCCTGAGGAAAAAAAAATATATTCTTAGGTATATTGTGAGTGCCAGTTTTACACATGAAACATTTCAGTATGTTTAACTCATTCATCTTTTTTAAAAAATCTTATGCAAAGATTTCTGAATAAAAGAATGGAAAAACAGCCTTCAGAAAACTTGATGTTTATTATTCCACTAACTTTGTTTTTTAATGATGTCTTGGTTTTATATCACATTTGTTTATCTTATTTTTTGAAACAAATATATTTTTAAAGAGGAGAGAAAACTAGTTCAGGAAAGCCACCACAGCATTGATTATGTCTGGCAAATGTAAGCAATATCATACAACCACCGTTTTCTACCTATGCAATGAAGAAAGAAGGTACATTTTGTCAACTCTTCTCTGGATCTGTTTGGCCATTATAACTAGGCAATGTGATTGTTCAGTTTCATTTTATTGCTCTTTCCATTTCCATTGTTGAATTTATTGTGTATATTCTTTGCCTTATATTTCTTACCTTAGTCTGCATCAGTTCAGATAAGTCTTTCCATGTTTCTCTGAATTCTTCACATTAGTGATTTCTTATGTTGTAAAAATATTCCATTAAATTAATCTAAAATAATTTGTTTAGTCATTTCCCCAACTACTGGGCATCTACTTCATTCCTTCTGGTTCCTCACTACCCCAAAAAGTGCTATTATGGCACACATAGGACTTTTTCAGACTTTGACCTCCTTCAGGTTATATGCTTGGTAGTAAAGTCTCTGAATATGGAAATTAGCCACTTTTTTTTTGCATAATTCCAAATTTATTCAGTTTCCTCTAATACAAAAAAGATAGCTTAAATTTTACTAATGATATTCATCAAAATTTGAGAAACATTTAGCTCAGAAATTGAATAATTTTCCATATACAAATAAAAACATATTAGGCATGTGAGCTTGGGTCAAACACTTCTCTGTGGAATTCAATTTTCTTATCTGTGAAACAAGATGATTTGGGGTAACTAGGTCCCTCCTATCTTTGTGGTTCTATGTTCTACAATCTAAAGTCTCTTCCAGCTTTGACATTACATGTTCTATGTTCTAATATCCCTTCCAGGTCTCATATCTAGGTTCTTGTTCTTAAGGGTCCTTCCAATTTTAACATTCTGCTTTGTATCCTAAGAGATCTTCCAGCTTGAGCATTCTATGTTCTACATTCTAAAAGTCCCTTCTAGTTCTGGCATTCTGTAATCCTATTGGTTTTCTCTCTCCTCCCCACTCTCTCTTGCCCCCAACTAACTTTGGAATAAAATTTCAAGTACTTTGAGACCTTCTAAATGGAGATTAAATTTTGTTTCTTGTAACAACCAATACATAAGCACATAAAGTTCAGCTACCTTGGAATCTGGCTTCTGAGGTGTACCCAAAGGTGTTTCACCAGGATATTCCTGATCTGTTACAGGCAGATACAAAAAGAGAAATGGTATCCTTTTGGCTGTGCTTTATGGGGCATCTGCCCCTGGGGTCCTACAGAACAATTTAATTACATGTAATACTAAATTTTTTTTTTGAAGCCACAGAGTCCTGTCTGTAAGTGATACTTCCCTCTCCCTAGCCAATAGCTAGAAATAGATTTTAGCACACAAAGTTATATGGGATGAGTCTTTAGAAGGCCAATTTTATGTCTGTAGATATCAGAAGTACAAAAAATTATATTTTTGCCTTTTCTTTAAAGGCACAGATGTTTAATTTCAATAATGGAGGAAAAAACCGCACCCAAAGAGTGTTTTTAACATGGTGTTGTCCTGGGAGATTAAGAACTTTCTAATCAATGCGAAAAATGAGACAGAGAATGGAGCTCAACAAGCCCATTTTCTTTTCTCCCAAATGTAAGCTCTATTTAGCTCTGAATCCTTAAGCCAGAGCTTGTAAAAAGCTGTTTGTTTGGGACTGACCTTCTCCTTTTATGTAACATGATACTGCACGCTTCACCGAGCCCCGAATGCAGCTAAACATATGTCGTCAGCTGTGCGTTACTGCCCCTTCTATTAAAATGGATTCTGGTAGCATATGTGGGAATAGACTTGCCACATATACTCAAGGGAGATGAAGGAATACAAGGCAATTAGCAGGAGCAGTACCCAGACCTCACTGCTAAGCCTCAGTAGGAAGTACAAAGACTTATCTCATGAGCATGGAAACAATTTAAGGTCAACAAGTAATCGTGGAAAAGGAAACTTTAAAAAAACAAGAACCTGGTAAGTGACCTAGTAAACACCCCCTCCCTGCCCCCCTGCCCGCATGGCATCTGGGGTTCACATGTATAATCTTCCTGGCTTCTCTTCCCCCCTTCCCCCCCACCCCATAATGACTTCCCTTTGCAATTTCCTGGAGGAAGTTGTTGAAGTGATCTTCTAGTGATAAAATAATGTCCTTGCCTACAAATGAAGAATCAGTCCCTCTTTTTATTCCCTGCCCAGTCTCCTAATTAAGGGATGTCAGAAAGCTCTAATGCATTCAAGGAGAGAAGGCACTTTCTCTTCCCAGATAAACTGGCATCCAATAGGCAGACTGTAAAGGATGCATTTTTCACACTGTTCTTTCCAGCTTTGGTTTGTCCTGAATGAGGCCTTCCCTCTTCTTCCTGCACAAATTCCCGGCCTCTGGATGGATGCGCACCCTCAAAGGCAGATGCATTCCTAGATTTAGAAAGAGGAACTCATCCTGCTCTATCTTCGTTTTCTCTTTGTACAGATCATTCCAAATAGCACTGATGAAATTAATTCTTTGATGGAGGAATGAATTCCTGTCATTTAATTATACGGTACATTTGAAGAGTCTTATATCAGCTAGCTGGGGTCTAGGAAAGTATTTGGGAATATAGCTGCAGAGGGCTTTGATGATACCTACTGATAGTGTATATTCCCCCAGTAAGGCTTTTTTTGGCTTCCTCATTCTTGGAATAGTGTGCTTAATATAAACTCTACAGACTTAAGGAACAAAGCCCTTGATTTTGGCGAGGTCCTATAAAGTCCAATTCACGTGCAGCTTCTTGCCAAAACTCAGAAACTACTGTTTGCCTTGGAAGTTTCTTAGTGTTTAAGGTTTCTATTCATATTCAGAGTAAATTTCTCAGGATATACCCAATTTGTTCTTTCCCTCCTCTCTTTCTTTTTAAAGTTTTCTCCCCTTTTTTTCTTTCTTTTCTTCTTTTTTCTACTCTTTCTCTTCTTCCTTCCCTCTCTTCCCTTCTCCCTTTGTTTTTGTCTTCCTTGTCTTTCTTTCCCTTTCTCTTCCTTTTAAAAAATTTCTTCTCCCTCCCTTTCCTCCCTTTCCCTTCTATTCTTTCCTCTTTCTCTTCCTTCCTTCCTTTTTTCCCTCCCTCCCTCCCTTCCTTTTTTTTTTTTATCTTAATTATGACTCTAGACAAAGTTATACTGGAGTAAGAACAGGCTCCAATCCCTAGACTGTCTGGTTCTCTGCCTTGTAACTTTCCAGCTTGCCCTGAGAATGATAAAACAAAACGCAATGCCCAAATAGCATCAGATTTCTCCCCTGTGATCATTTGGTCTCTGTTGTCTATTGGAGATGGGATTTTAAGTGGAGGTGGCAGTGGTGATGTCAGTAACTGCCAGTGGTGCTCTAAGTTCTCAGTCAGACTCTGAATTCCAGCTTCCAGAGGTAAAAAGAACTCTGAACTCTGAAAAGGTAGTCAACGCTCTGGGGAAGAAGTACTCTGGGCATCTCTTTTGTTTCCTCCATCACCACTGGAAAATACACAGAAAAAAGAAATCCTAAAAACCACATCTATCCAAGCAGCATGACAAAAAGACCCAAAGTCCTTGTCACTTGATTCCACTCCGGGCTTCGGAAAAGATGAGCTTGGAGGCGGCTGTGTTCAGACGGTGCATCACCGGAGGCAAAATCTGGCACAGAGTGAGTGTAACACGCCATGACATCTGTCACAGCTCCTTGAAGATAAACCTGCAGTGATTGCTGTGACTGGGGAAGAAGACATCTGAAGTCAGGAATGGAGAAGACGAGTGATATTTCAGACAGAATGGAGCCCAAAGACAATGATGCGTTTCAGTGGAAAGGGAAATACTTTAGGAGTTCTCAATCCCATGAAAAGTCTTAATTATAAACATCTCTTTGGGAAGGCCAGTAGGGACGAAAGTAGGAGGGGGGCTAGAAAGCTTTTTTAAGTAATAAAGATTAAGCAACATGTTGGCACTGTGAAGCACATGCATTTATTCAGAGAGAGATAGAGAAGGATGGGGGAGAGACAGAGACAGAGTCATGCATTAAGAACTATATATTAATCTGTGTTGTGCAGAGTCCTGTATTAGAAATCAGGGGATTATAGATTTAGAGCTAGAAAGGACCTTAAAAGTCATCTAGTCTAGCTCCCTCATTATGAAGCAACTTACATAAGATCACAAAGGCAGTGAGGAGCACAGTGAGGATCTGAATCAAACTTCTCAGATTCCAAATCTAGTACCTTCTTCTCTATACCAAGTCAGATGATCTACATTTGGTTTCATTACTTACTAACCCTGTGTCCTTGGTCAGGCTGATTAACCTCTAAACCTGGGTCTTTTGTAAAATGAGAAGAATATGTAATATATAATAATAACTTCTCAAGATTATAGTATAGATCAAGTGAGGCACTGATTGTGTCTAGGTTGTGTTGTCCCTAAAAGCACCTATGCAAATGTCAGGAAATAGTATCTCATTCTTTTAATTTTTTTTTTAATAGGCTTCAGATAGATATGGTCCTGAAATACATTTTTATCTAGTTTTCATTCTTTTATATTCAGCATTCTATGGACTGCAGTACAGGTGTATGAAGTAATTATTTTTTATGTATAAAAGTATTTGGAAGTTAAGCCTTTTCTCTGTAGGCTCAGTGAAAATATAATTCAAGAAACAGAGAAGATAGCAGAGATGATAGGAACCTCACCCTATTCCCACATGATTTTGATCCCCTCTGATGGGTCTTTAGATTTTCAAAGCTTTTTATTCCATGAATCTTGGAGAATATGAATATTTGGGAGTGGCAAGAGCTATTCAAAACATTGTTCTTAAGTTGCTGCTGCTGTTATTGCTGTTGAAGAAGACTGGGCTCCCTATCTCATACATTTTGGAAGTGCAGTAGCCATTCCTGTGTCCAGTCCCGCTATTAATCATCATGGGAACTTTGACCTGACCAAGCTTCTGATTTGGGCTGGTTTGTGACTCCTTAGGATGCCTAGCAGTCATGCTCCCTGCTCCTCCCAAGGACTCATCCTATTAGTCTCACCAGACATAGTGCAGATACCTGATTGGTTTTAGCCCTGCTATACCTCAGAAATTCCAAGATCCAATGACCTACCAATCCCAGGCTCCCTGGTAGCACGGATTAGAGCTGTGTACCACCAGCCTTATCATCATCATCATTCTCATCCTCTTTTTCTTCTTTTTCTTTCTCCCTTTTCTCCTCCTCTTCCTCCTCCTCTGTCTCCCATCAAGCTATCTCTCTGAAATGTCAAGTGGCATGCAGTCATGTCCAGTCCATGACCCTGGACAAGCTTCTTCCCCTTTCTAGATCTCAGTTTCTTAATCTGTAAAACTGAAGCTGAAGAAGATTAGGACCTCTAAGATCCTGTCCAGTTTGGGTGTTCTCTGAGCCTAACTCTATTTGGAGGAGGTACCATAATGGTATTGAGTGGGCTAACACATACACAAATCAATAGAGCGGCACTTGCCCTAATACAAGCCGGAGAAGGCAGAAGTGATTAGTAAAAATCTCCAAGCTAGTACGCTGGCTAATCGTGTTGTTATCATTTCCAGTCACTGTTCCCTATTAGCTAGAGAAGAACCCAAGACTGGCCGATGACTGACAATTGTTATACAGGGCAGTGGCCCCTGCGTCAACTTATTCACAACACCTGTCATCACTTGTTGTCAGCGATCTTGCTCTAGTTATGATTTAATTTATGCCTTGTGTGTCAGAAGCCAGTGCTTAGTGTTTTTAAGCCATCAAATGAACTCTTTTGTTGATCAGCCTCATTTCTCTGACAGATGCTAAAGTTTGACTGTTGCTGAGGAGATCTTAGCCATCAGCCAACAACTCCTAGCACTTAGGTCCGGGGGCTGCTGCTGGCAGATTTTAATTCCAGGCCTTGATATGAAATTGTTGGAGAGTGGGGCGGGGGGGGGGGGGGGTGGGGGAGGGAAGGGAGGGAGAGATTGAGAAAGGAAGAAAGAATGCTTTAAGTGTGGGACTGTCCGCCAGCCGCCCACCACTCTGCACATCCCACGACAGCATGAAGCTGATGACAGAGAAGTCTTGATGGCTCTCGATCTGATCCTAAGCGGTTACCATTGCCTGCTTAATTTTGGAGCTATCTGAATATGAATTTCACTATTGTGCTCTGGGCCAGATTCTCACAACATATCATCTTTCCTTGGTGGCAGTAAATTATACAGCTTCCTATATGCACTGAAATGTCAGTGCATAATTGATCTTTCAAAAAATGTCAGCAAATTGAAGCTCCAAATTTACCTTGTGAGGAATATGTCCCCATTTGAAATTTAAAATGGTACGGAGAGTATATAGGGCCCTATAGACACACATTCCGTGTGCATTAATCAGGAAAGGAGAGAGGTATTCAGAATACCAGGGTTATAGAGTACTATTTAAGCCATAGTTGAAACAGAGCTCAAACTTTCTGTTTTTGAATTCATTTCCTCTTGGCAAAAGAGTAACTTCCTGTTGGTTATTTTTCCCCCTTTCCCTGGAGTTGAAGACTCAAAAGTAACTTGTGCATCAAATAGTCATTTGATAATGATTGTATGAATCAGAAGTTGGTGTATTCAATTCCCCCATAAGATATACAAAGTTTTTGCAAATTAAAGAGAGAGGAACTTGGCAAGATATTTGGGGGCTTAACTGAGTTAAAATGTTTAAAATATCACTTAGGGCACTGGACAAACTAAACAGATGCCTGGAGTCAACAGTTCCAAGTGGGATGTTCCATATTATGATACATGCTGAGAAAGGACCACAAATATTAATAGTAACATATTTTCTCATTTCCATGTTGTAGATCAATATCCTTTCAATCCCATCCAATTCAGTTTCAAAATAATTTTTAAAACTATTTTATATTTATTCTATATTTATTTATTATATGCTTATATATATATATATATACATAGATATAAAATCTTATTATCTCATTAGAATATAAGCTCTTTTTCAATAGGAATTGTTCCAGGTATTATATTTGTATTCCCAGTCTATTTTCACAATTTACCAAACACTTAATGATTAAGCACTTAGGTGCTGGGGATACAAAGAAACATACACACACACACACACACACACACACACACACACACACACACACATCCTTGCCCTCAAGTAGCTTAGTCCAGGAGAATTTAGCTGAGGTAGTTTCTTAGACTCTCCCCACAGAGAATGAAAGAAGGCTTTTGAACTTAAAATATTAACCAGTAAAGACTGTGGGGTGAAAATCCACTTGGAATCCTTAAACTAGAAAAGTAGTCTCCTAGGTTTAAAAAAGGCAATAGTATACAATAACTATAAGAATAGTATAATAGGAAAATCTATAAAATTATCCAAAACTCTACTATAAAAGTTTTAAAGATACAAAAAATCCATCACAATGTTAACTTCCTCTTTTAAATGATTAAACGAGAAAAAGCTTCCTCTTTCTTGGAAGACCTATCACTTAAAGCAATCCTGTTTCCAATTATTGATGGCCAATCAAGCTATTAAAGCCACCGCTGTATCCATTTCAGACAGGACATGATTTTTGAATCATACCACTGCCCTGGGTGTCATCAAGAAAAGACAACACAACCAACAAGTTTGCAAAAACCAGATGAGTTTTGTTTTATTTTTCTCCCAAAGAAACGCACTTTGAAAAGATCCCAAACTCCCTTGAAATCTGTAACAAACACTCTCTTCGTAATGGACATTCAGAGAAGAACAGATAGACAAGATACAGAGACAGAAGTCCAAATTGCTTTTGTCTATTTCAGTCAATTTGGAACCTTCCCATTTTTGGAAACAAAAAGTGCTCTTTGTCAGAATTTAGAGTAGGTTTAATGGGAACAATGCAGATCTTATCACTTTTATGCTGATGCCGTATCCACCCAGGCAAAGCAGGGTGGAGAAGTGGAACAATTGTCCACATGAGTCAAACCCAACTCTATTTAGGGAGGATATAGTTTTGGGAGCAGGGATTCCCTGGATCAAGTAGATTGTTTCTTTTACCCTATTTGCTGTGGCAGCCTATGTATGTGGCTTTAAACTTAAGCAAACAACAACAACAACAAAACAAAGTTAACCGTCACATATTTGGGGGGCTAGTAGTAAAGAAAGAAAATGTGGCTTATAAAATAAAGGTCAATCTGTAATCTCAGAGTTAGCTGGAATAAGCATCTCAGAATTTTATGCTAATCATAAACTCTTAATTATCATGTCAAACACACCGGAATCAGCCTATATATTTTAGGAAGAAAAGATCACTGTTTTCTAATTGGGCAAACATGCACAAATGTCATAAATATATTATTTATGTAAACATTTTGCCAAACCACATTTTACTATAAAATAGAATGCAATAAATAGTTCCCAGTAGTCTGTGAGAAATGACTGGGTTCTGGTATAGCAAAGATTATTTTGTTAGTCATTTATTCACTGTTATCCGTGTTACATGTTGTGGAGCTATATCTAAAGCATAGAATACTTTAACTGGAAGGGATGGAGACAAGATTTTTTAGTCATTTTACAGAAGAGGTGCAGAGAAATTAAGTGGAATTACCAGTGTAACCCAGCTAGCTGATTGAAGAGCCTAATCTTATTATTAGTGTGAATTTAAAGTTGTTATATTGGGGGTGTTGTTGTTTGGTCCTTTTCAATTATATCTGACTCTTTGTGACCCCTTTTGGAGTTTTCTTGGCAAAGATACTAGATTTGGTTTGCCATTTCCTTCTCCAATTCATTTACAGATGAGGAAAATGAGGAAAATGGAGTTAAGTGACTTGCACAGGGTCATATAGCTAGTAAGTATCTGAAGTCACATTTTAACGCAGGTCTTCCTGGCTCCAGGCATGACACTTTATGCACTGTACTACCTTGTAAATGTAACAATAATAGCTCACATTTCTAGATTGATTTTAGGTTTTTAAAACTCTTTGTTCACTACAATCCTGCGAGGTAGATCACGAAGTCATCCCCTTTTTTAAGAGGAAAAGAATGAGTCCTAGGGATTTGAGTTAGATGCTCAAATTTGTATAGTTATTAAGTGACTTGACTGAGATTTGTCCCCACCTCTTCTGATTCCAAATCAAGTGTACTTCTGAATATACTATGATGTTCATTTAAATAGATACATAGGAACTTCCTCCAAGGAATCATGGGTTTTTTTTGTTTGTTTTGTTTTTACAACAGGACCTATCTAAGAAAGGCCCCTGTGTCTCTGTAGACAGATAAATAAATACAAAATGTATACAAAATAAATCTAAAGTAATTCCTTTTTTGGTGTACAGTAATATTTTATTTTTCCCATTTACCTGTAAAAACAATTTTTTACATTTGTTTTCTAACATTTTGAGTTCCAAGTTCTCCCTCCCTTACTACCTCCCTGCTATTTTTCCATATTCATCAAGTTGTGGAAGAAGACATGTGTCAAAAAAAAAAAGAAAGAAATTAAGTGAAAAAAAGTATGTTTCAATGTGTATTCAGACTCCATCAGTTTTTTCCTCTGGAGGTAGGTAGCATTTTTTTTATCATCGATCCTTTGGAGTTGTCTTGGTAAATCCAAAGGAATTTAAGGTCTCTTCATTTTTAAGTCCTAGAAAATTAAGGGGAGGTAGCATGTCAGAGAAAGGATAAAGAAGTAGCTTAAAGTCACAAAGCCCTGAGTTCAATTTCTACCTCTAACCCATACTGTAGCCCTGGGCAAGTCCCTTCATCCCTTAGTGCTCCAAGAGACTGTAGGTAACAGAGAAGATGTTGACCCAATTTAGGAGAAGGAGATTCCTCAGCTAAGTCTCCTATGCCACTGAAATCATAAGTCCAGGCCCTATCCCTAGGAACTTAATATTTTTACTAGTAAAGAAGCATATAAACAAGCACAGACAAACAAAGCTTAATCCTCCTGCCCTCCTCTACTCTTTATTGTCTCAGCAATATGGTATAAAATTTATTGGAGTTTATCGAGGAATGTTTCCTGGAAGAAGTGATTTTTTTTAAGGAGTGTTTTGAAAGGAGGGGGGTGGGATTTGAAGAAGATTAAAAGGTAAGTGTAAAGAAAAGATCAAGTCAAAGGATAGTAGAATCAGAATCAGAGGGATCTCAGAAGCCATCTGGACCAAACCTCTCATTTTATGGAAAAGGAAACTAAGGTCCGCCCAAGTTAAATTACAGTCACACTGTTAGTGGCAGAGATGGAGCTTAAAACCCTGGTGTTTTGGTTCCCAATCTAGGGCTCATTCTAGTGTGTTCTTCCTTAGAAGAAAAGCAATGCAAAGTCCTTAAGTGGGAACCACATGGTACATCCTCTAGCATCACTGAATATTAATCAATCAAGTATTTTGTGTTGGAAAGAAAACAAAGGACCGGTACTTTCACTCACTAGGAAATGATATGAAAATCTGGTTTTAAAAAATGAGTTATTAACTCCTTGCCAGAGGGTTCTTTGAAAGACAAAGACTAATCACAGCCTTTAGACCACAGATCCTCCATCTAAGGTGGGGAGAGAGAAGGACTTGCCACAAATATCAGAGAAAGACCTGCCATAAAAAACAGCTCTGTTCTCAGAGAATCTAAGAAAATGCATAACCCCTGAGAAAGAATCTAATCCTTTAAAAGTTATAATGATTAGGATTTGGCCGTCTACTTTGCCTATAAATGGGCTCAATTTTTCTGGAAGGACTCCCAAGAAGGCATCATTCTCACAAGTGGCATGGCATTTTTAGGGACTGAGCAGCTCAGGTCATTAAACCAGAAGGTCTTTTCCTGTTCTCCCAATCACTGGGTATGCAGAGTATGAAAGACAGCCAGACAGACAGATATAGACAGACAGACAGACAGATAGATAGATAGACAGACAGACAGACAGACAGACAGACAGACAGACAGACAGACAGATAGATAGATAGATAGATAGATAGATAGATAGATAGATAGATAGATAGATGTATGGATGGATTCATAGATGGATGCATAGATGGATGATTGGATCCATAGATAGATGGACAGATGGATGGAAAGATGGATGGATAGACAAACAGATGGATAGATAGATAGATAGATAGGTAGGTAGGTAGATAGGTAGGTAGGTAGGTAGGTAGGTAGGTAGGTAGATGGATGGATGGATATGTAGGTAGATAGTTAAAATAAATAGGTAGTTAATCTCTTAGATAAATGGATCTCATATCTCTATCTATCTATCCAGACACTTTTATTGTGAAGATTAACAAAAAAGTTTCTTTCCAGATGTTTTAATTTCACCTGAAGCACAGGGCAGGAATAGCTCACTCCTCATACCTCACTACTGTATCACAGGCACATAGAAATAATAGCTGGTATTTATGTTGTTTGATATGCATTATCTCATCTGAAGCCAAAACCATCCCAAGACATAGGTACTAAAGATATTGTTATCCTCATTTTAGAAATGAGGAAGCCAAAGCTCAGAAAGCCCAAGTGGTATACCCAGGCAGCATGTTCTAAGCACATTCTGGAGGCAGGATTCAAAACCAAGTCTCCTCTAGGTCCAAGTTCAGTGCTATTTCTAGGATATCTTTCTGCTTCTCAATAAAGGGAAACTAGAGACTTTCTAGTCCTACCCTTCCCTCATTTTACAGGCAGAGAAACTAAAGCCCAAGGACAAGAAGGTCAACATTGTTTTTCAGTCATTTTTCAGTCATATCTGACTCTTTGGGATTACTTTTGGGGTTGCCTTGGCAAAAATAGCTGAGTTATTTGCCATTTTCTCTTCCAGATCATTTTACAGAAGAGGAAACTGAAGCAAACAGGGTCAAGTGACTTGCCCAGGGCATGTATCTAGGAAGTATCCATTTGTCTCAGTTTCCTCATCTGTAAAATAAGCTGGAGAAGGAAATAGCAAAACACATTAGTATCTTTTTTTTTTAACCCTTACTTTCTGTCTTAGTAATAACTCTAAGACAGAAGAGTGTGCTCTTCTAGGCAAAGAGGGTCAAATGACTTGCCGGGAGTCACACAGCTAGGAAGTGTCCGAGGCCAGATTTTAACCTAAGTTCTCCTGATCTCTGACCTGGTACCCCAACACTGTGCTACCTAGCTGCCTCTACTCTTCTCAAGAAAACCCCAAAAGGGGTCATGAAGAGTCGGACACTAATGAAATGACTGAACAACAATAACGACAAATGATTCTAAAAAGGTAGGAGGATGGTGTAACCCAGAATAGCAAGAGGTAGAAGGGAGGTGGTGGTCATTCTGCAGCTATGGCTGCAATAGAGAATATGGACAGGATCTGATCAAAATCCTATTTGATTAATCAAGACTCATATTTTGGGTCAGAACCTTTTTATTAAAGTGACCTGGATGGGTCACTTCCTATCTTTGGGCATTAGTCTTAGTGTCTGTAAAAGGAAGTGACTGGACTAAATCAGGGGCATCAAACTCAAATGGAAATGGGGGCCACTAAACAATGCCTTAGATTCCCTTTGGCTGTATTTTGACTTAGAAAACCACATATTAATATTATCTTTGTTTTACTTTGTTTTTATTTTGTTACCTATATCCCAATTATATTTTCATCCACTTTAGGCCACACTTGGGAATGTTATGGGCCATCTGTGGCCCAAGAGCCTTGTGTTTGATGCTTCTGGACTTAACAATCTCCTACATCCCACATGACGTGTTCTTTGGTCCCTTCCAGCCCTGACATTCTATGTTCTAAGGTTCCTTTCAGCAAGGTCACGCTATGACCAAGGTTTTTTTCAGCACTTCCTTTTCTATTAGCTAAAGTCCCTTCTAGATTCTGTTATTCCATTTCTCTCAACAAGAGAAGTCTCTTCATAGTCCTGGGCTGAGTTCAAATTTTGATTCTTTTTTTAAGTCATCTTAGCTGGTTTTGGAGAGTCTTTGCATTTTTTTCCTACAACATATGCAAAGACTTAGATTTCTATAAAGACCAGCCATTAATAATATGTATTTAAGCTCTGGGCATAACTTCAAAAGAGAAACAGAATAGCCATCTTCTGTATTTTGGTCATGTATTCTTAATTGCTGTATTTATGCTATTAGGTCTAGGGAGCCAGGGGGACAAGGAAGCAGGGAGTTCCTTGGGACTTTGGAATCATCTACAATGCTACATCCACCAGAAATTTGATTTCACTTTTAAAATGCACTCTAAACATTAGCCAACATTAAAAAAATGTACATAAAGGTTTGTAATCAGAAATTGCTCAGTGCCAAATGTAAACAGTAATAAAAAAAATATTGTGACCACATTTATCCCTTTTGCTAAACAACTTCCTTATAGGGTGAAAGGTTAGACTAATCAGACATAATTAACTACAGCTGTAGCCAACCCTTTATGAAGAAAATGTTTAAGATAATTGGGCGGCTCCTTCCAATGGCATTGCTCCCATAACTTTGCATGAAGGCTCTGATCAGAGGGGCCAAAGGTGCTAGGGAGTAGAAGGATCCATTATGTCTTGCAAGTCCCAAAGACCATCTTCCTCTAATCCACATGGCCAACAGAGGCTGGATAAGAGCAATTGTTCATGTTTCTTTAGAACTAATAGGTTTATGGAGTGCTTTCCTTCCAGCAGTTTTATCATCCCCATTCTACAGATAAGAAAACGGAGGCCTCTAGAGATAAACTGAATTGCCCACAAGAAATATTCAAACCCAGACTTTGGAGATTCCCAGCTGGAAAAAAAACCTTATGGAAGAGTCAAGTGTTAAAGCTAGAAAGGATTTTTTGAATTCATGTAGTACAACCCCTTCAGTTGACAGATGAATAAACTGAGACCCTGGCCTTTGGAGGCCAAGTCTAGTTCTGTTTCTCCTATGCCATAATGCATTAAAGTTCATTTAGTCAGACTCCTTAATTTTATGGGGATTGGAGGAAAGGGATTGTGCTTCAGGAATGTGCCTAGAGGAAGTGACCTGCCCAACGGTCATTCACAGAGTAGTAGAGTCAGAATTTGAACACAAGTCCTCTGGTTAAAAAAACCCAAACCACACTTGCTGGTTGCCTGAGCCCTGAGCCTGCGGGTGCTCCTCTCCCTAGCACACAAGTCCACATGCAGGATTCCAGTCGGGAGAGAGTAAAATGACAGTTTGTGGAAAGAAGGCTCCCCTGTCTCCTGTTGACAGTATTGTGACGGTTTTCACTTTACCAATCTGGATGTTAATTCAAGTGTATGCATGTTTAGAAATGTGATTTTAAAACAGCTTATTGTTTTAATTTAAGCAGCTAGAAACTGCCAACAGTTTTTGCTCTCCAGCCAAAAGAAATTTATCTTACAGATTTATTAAGTCATCATCGAGTTAATTACAATGGCTTTGTTGATACTGTGATAGAACGAACAGAGGGTTCTACCATGACTGGGCTGTGTCAGTGTTTTCATTATAAACCCTGGACTGCTCTGCCCAGGCTTACACACTGGACAGACTTGGGCTTACAGAGAAGAGCCCAGCCTGGGGTCGATGGGCCCCCCCTCATCCTGGCCCTGCCCTGCCCCCACTTCTCCTAAAAGGAGCTTCCATGGGAGGGTAGGATGGGGCAAGGGAATGTCCAGCTGCCTTTGAGAGGGATCCTCACCTGGGGAGAGGGCAGAAGGCACCATCGGGACATGCCCAGCCAAGGCGAGGGGGGGCATGTGGAGAAAGAGCGGCCCCCCACCGCTCCTCCTCCATCTCACGTCTATTGGCCATGCAGGATGCCAATAGCAAACCCCAAAAGGTAGCTACTGTCGATCGAGGCCATCCATGATCTGGACCTAAATCTACCTGGTTAATCCGGTCTAATATATATTAAGCAGTCTATCTTTTGGTCAACCCGAACAATTCTCCCCTCCCTATTCTCATCCTTTCCTCTCCTGTCATCCTTCTCCCCTCTCCCTAACACATCTACCAAACTTCTTTTTTTTAGACCCTTCCCTTCTGTCTTAGAATTAATACTAAGTATTGGTGCCAAGGCAGAAGAGCAGTAAGGGCTAGAGAATGGGTTAACTGACTTGTCTAGGGCTACACAGCTATAAGGGCCAGGGCTTCCCATCTCTATCTACCTTAGCTATCCATTCATTAAAAAAAAAAAAAAAAAGATCAGTTACTTAATTAGCCAATCAACAAGGATTTACAAAGAGCCTTCTATGTGCTTAGCACTGTACAAAGAATACAAAAGATAAAAATAAAATAGTAACTGCCTTTAAGAAGCTTATATTCTGGGGACAATTGGGTGGCTCAATGGATGGATAGCTAGGCCCAGAAATGGGAGGTCCTGGGTTCAAATGTGGCCTCATACGTCCTAGCTGTGCGACCTTGGGCAAGTCACTTAACCCCCTGTATAAATGGAGATTTTGAACCTTTGACTTCATTCCCCAAAAGTCCTTAGTATTTCCCAAAATTCCCTATAATCTCTCCCATGTCTCCACATTGGTGTGATTATGTTATTAGTATTTGACTGGTGGTAACTCCTCCCACATCCTGTTTTTTGGGTATTATACAGGAATCAGCAATGATGGTGATGAGTGGGGATGGCTGAAAATGGTTAACCAGCCATGGGCACATGGTCTTTATTTTGTATCCTCTTTATTCCTTGATTTCTAATGATCATTAATAAACCTCATAAAATATAATATTTTTATTATTTGAGATATAATTTTAATTTTTACACCACATTGCCTACCCCTTCTTGGAACCAGTATTGATTCTAAATATTGATTCCAAGACAGAAGGGAAGGGCTTAAAAAAAACAGAATAAGCTTATTTCCTATTAGGGGAGACAACATACATATGTACACAGTTAGTGTGTATATATATTTGTATAAACATGTATGTGTATACATATATATTTATATACATAGTTATGTAATGGAAATCTATACAAAATAATTTGAGGCAGATAAAGACATCACCAGCTGGGACGGGGACAGAAAAGGCTTCATCTGAGCCTAACTTTAGCCATTTCATTCAGCAACTGATAGATGAGGAAAATCCTTTGGGTGGGTCAGTACCTTCTCTACAACTCTGAGTTTTGGAATTTGTTGCAAGGGTTTTTCTCTTTGTTCAGCTTGGGGATGGGGGAGACATGAGAAAGAGGGCGGAAATGCTTATTAATTACAAAAAAAACCCTATAAACAAACAACATATAGTCCCAATGAGTGGCCAAGGGCCCAGTAAAGTTCCATGACTGGCCCAAGGCTAGGACAAGTATTTAGGAGAGGCAGAACTTGAAGTCACGACCCTAAGAGCCTTCTCAGATTTTTCGTAGCACTATGGAGGCTGTAATAAATGTAATGACAGAATCATTTGCATTCATTTCATTCCTTATCTGACATAGGATCAGAGCAGGGAAAGGGGGCGGGGGTGGGATCTGTTTCATATCCCTCATTTTATGCTCAGCACCTAGAATGGTGTCATGCATTCAGCAGGGATTTTATAAATGTTTGATGAATCTGAATGAACTAAAAGAGTTGTTGACTAACTGTAAAGAAGGTTTAGCCTGTCCTTAACACTTTTGTACTCAAGGGCAAACTCCCAGTTTGGAAGGCATGTAGGTGGAGCAGAAAGAGCATTGGATTTGGGGTCAGCAGACCTGGGTCCTGTGATTATAGGTAAATCCCTCTGCCTGGACTCTACCCTCAATTTCCTCATCTGTGATATGAGAACAAAATCTGGACCGCCTGTGGGCGAGTTACTTCTGTACCCTGGTCTGTGGCATGTCTCTTCAATAGAATCCTTGCTCTCTGAGGGCAGGGACTGTTTTATTTTTGACTTTGTAGCTCCAAAATAACTTAATAAGAAATGTCTACATCATGGGGTCGCCATGAGGAAAGTACAAATGAGAGCCTTTTTTTTAAACCTACCTCACCAAGTTGCCATGAAGATTTTCACATACCATAAAGTGTTACGTAAATAATATCCATTCTATGCTATGAGAAAAGAAAAGGACTCAGATGGAGTGGAGTGAGAGCTCCCTTTAGGGAAAAAAAAAGGAGCTGCATTATACTATCACAGCAAGTGGCCCGTGTATTTTTGCTCCAGGCTTAATTTTATCATCTTTATCCACACACCGTAAATGGGAAGAAAGTGCTGTTCTGTTTCCCATCAATACTTCTTTCTTATATTGCCTGAATAAATACCTACTTTGGCTGGTAATGGGTTCAGACATACAAACGCCACCCTCCTGGACTCCACATCCTCTTTGGTAAATTAAGACAATAAAAGAAATTCCCTTTTAGTGGGTGTGAGGTCACCTGGACCTTGTACAGCAGAGGCTGTTGTGCAGAATCAGATAAAAGTTTTGTCCCCTTGGCTTGTAGAATTCTAGCATCTTCTCATCTCAAAACACCAAAGGTGTCTCATTCTAAGAAGGCAGCAGAATCTCAAGATGGGTTGGGATCTATTTCTTAGTCTCTGTAACAGAAGGATGCCCCCCCCCCCACACACACACACACCATGAACTCCTTCAGCCCAATCATAGAAAAAAAAAATCACTTTGGAAATCTTAAAGAAAAACTCTTGTTGCCTAGGCTTTGGAGGTTTTTTTCCCCTTGGTATGCAATCATAGAGTCTTGGGTTTGGCGACAAAGGACCTGGGTTCAAATCTAGACTCTACGACTTCCTACATGGAGAGACATTGGTTAGGTCACTTAAACTCCCTGGTCCTCAGTTTCCTCATATGTAAAGTAAGAGCTGTAAAATCACATTCGTACAAAATTCTGTTTTAGGATGTGCTACAAAACATAAAGAATAGGGCAGTTAGGTAGTACAATGGCTAGAGTGTCAGGGCTGGAATTGGGAGGTCCTAGGTTCAAAAAAGACCTCAGATACTTACTGGCTCTATGACCCTGGGCAAGTCACTTAATCTTGATTGACACTCTTAGAATTGTTACTAAGATAGAAAGTAACAGTTTAAAAAAAAAAAAGAGCTTTCCTCTCAGCAACCCTGTGAGGCAAACATTCAAAGAATCTTTGAATATTCCATATTCCATATCAAGGTTAGAAGGTATCTCAGAAGCTATTGAAACTCACATAGAGCTGAAAGAAATCCCCTCTGTAATAGCCCATATTCTGTTTGAAGGCTTCCTTGAGGTGGGGGAAAGGGGTCTGTTACCTCTTGAGGCAGCCTAGTCCACTTTTGGAAAGCTCTCCTTATCAGGAAATTTCCCCTGACATCCAGCTGAAATCTGCCCCTTTGCAACCTCCACTTATTGCTCCTACCTCTGCCCCCGGAGCCTGGCAGAATAAATCCAGTCCCCTTGCCTCATGACAAATCCTTGCAGACAGCCATCACATCCCCCTCCAACTCTTTTCTTCTCTGGGCTAAACAACCCCATTTCTTCCGAATGATCCTCATACGGCATGATCTCCAGGCCCTTCTCCATTCGGTCCAGCCTCCTCTGGCTTATTTTTATCCCCACTTTTATAAATGAGAAAACCAAGCGACGACATGACTTGCCAGTGGCCCCACAGCTGGTAATGTCAGAATAAGGACCAAATCGAAGTCTCTATTCTAGGTCTGTTTCTCTCCACTAAACCATGTAGCCCGAATGTGTCTGGTGTCAGTGGAAATCCTCTAAAGCAGGCGGATTCAACCTGAGGTCCTTTAAAAATAATTTGATAACTGTGTCTCAGTGTAATTGGTTACCTTTCTCATCCTTTATATTTTGTCATTCATTTAAAAACATTATTCTGGGGAGGGGTCCATAGACTTGTCATAAGGTTCTATGTCACAAAAAAAAAATGTTTAGTCACTGGTCTAGGGGGCAACTAAATGGCTCAATAGATGGAGAACCAGGCCTGGAGATGGGAGATCTTGGATTCAGATCTAGCCTTAGACACTTCCTATCTGTGTGACCCTGGACAAATCACTTAACCCCCATTGCCTAGCCCTTACCACTCTTCTGCCTTGGAGCCAGTACACGGTATTGGTTTAAGATGGAAAGTAAGGGTTTTTAAAAAGTCACCAGTCTAATGGTTTTTCAAAAACCCCAGGTATCTGGTGACAGGTGTACTTGTGCAATTTCAGATGCCATCTTCCATGTGGCATTAGAATGGGGACTATCCCTGTGGGAGGGTCCTTGAAAACATCCCCCCTCATTCCAGGCTGCCACTGAGTCATGTACCTAAGGTAGTGATGCAGGTCCTGACCAGCAGCTGCCCCATAGGTGATGTGTCTGAAATTTAGGACTCCAGGAAGGGGAATGACACAAAGCCTGTCCAATTAGATTCCAAGGAGGTGGGAAAAGACTAGTTTTGTAAGCCAGCAGATAGCAATGGACACTCTGGGACTGGAGCTCCTCCTTCTCCTAGGCTGGAGCAGCTGGCTGCCTCTGATGGGTCTAATCTGGAGGCAGATCTTGGCCATCATCATGGTTTGGGTCACAGCTGACTGTTCCTGGGAGCTAAAGAAGAATGGCTAAGACCTGGAGACTTTTTTTAGTTAGGATGACCAGGTGATCTCTCTCTTTTTCTCTCTCTCTCTCTTTATTTCTCTCTCTCTGTTTTTCTCTCTCTGTTCCTTTCTATGTTTCTCTGGCTTTCCGTTTCTCTTTGTTTCTCTCTCTGTTCCATTGTCTGTTTCTCTCTGTCTCTGTTTCTCTGTCTCTGTTTCGCTCTGTCTCTCTGTTTCTCTCTGAGTGTTTCTCTCTGTCTGTTTTCTCTCGGTTTCTCTCTGTCTCTGTTTTTCTCTCTACCGTTTCTCTATTTCTCTTTCCAACTTTTACTAATAAATAACTATGATGTAATATGCAGTCTCCAAGAATTTTAATCATTACTCCTTTGACCAAATTCCATTAAGACTAACTGTCCAACAGTCCTTCTCTAGGAATCTGAAGTAATAGTCACTGAAAAAAAGCCCCAAAGCTATTTACTATATTCTGGGCACACAGGTGAGGCTCAATAAATACTTATTGTCTTGGCTTGACTTAACTTGAAAGGGAATGGGAGGGAGCAGTTACATGGCTCAGCATATTGAGAGCCAAGCCTAGAGACAGGAGGTCTTGGGTTCAAATTTGAACTCAGACACTTCCTAGTTGTGTGACCCCAGGCAAGTCACTTAGCCCCTATTGCCTCACCCTTATCATTCTTCTGCTCTTGGAACCAATACACAGTATTGATTTTAAGACAAAAGGTAAGAGTTAAAAAAAATATTGGAAAAATTGGAAGAAGCCAGGATGGGAATGCCTTTAAATGAAGAATAAAGAAATACATGATCCTAAAGGTAATATGAAGCCACTGGAGTTTATTGAATACTAAATGGCAAAGGTCAGACCCATGCTTTAGGAAAATCACTATAGCGGCTGAATGGACAGTAAATTGAAGTAAAGAGAGACTTGAGGCAGAGAGATCAATCAGAAGGCTATTGCTATAGAATAGATGAAAGGAGTTGAAGGTTATCACTAGAGTTGCAGTATGTAGAGAGAAGGAGATATGTAGGAGAGATGCAGAGAGGGAAATTATAAGATGTGGCAATGTGTGTGTGGATGTGTGGGGTAATCAAGAAAGGAGTTGAGGATGGCAATGAGACTGAGAACTTGGGTGACTAGAAGGATGATGGTACCATTAACAATAGTAGGGAAGATCAGAAGACAGTGTTGTGAGGGAAAGCTAATGAATTCTATTTGGGGCTTGCTAAGTTTGAGATGCTTTTGGACAGCCAATTCAAAATGCCTAACAGACAGAAATCACCAACTGTGATGTAATTTTAAAACTCAAGGAAGAGTCTAGAATTAGATAAATAGATCTAGGAATCGTCTCCATAGAAATGATTACTGAACACATGGGAACTTTCAAAGGCTGGATTCCTTCAGCTTCCTATCTCCTGTTCAGTTAGTCAGGTTTACTATTATTATATTAATTGACTAATAGAATAATTGAGGAGGGAACAGTACAGAAGAGAGAGGAAGACAGGGGGAGTGGATGAGTAGAAATCATTACTTTTCAATCTATTAATTTCTATTTTCTTTTTTGCCCAAGAAAATTTGCTAAATATAAATAAATATAGTAAAATCTGCTGATTTTAGGTCAGATCTGGTCAAATCTATAGTTTGGGCCAAAATCCATTGCAAAATGGCCAGATTGTTGTCAGAAAACATTTTTAAAAATTTGAGCCAGAATAGTCTGAGTGAGCTCATGAATATATACAACTCAGTTAAATTTAAGGGATTAGTTTCATGAGAGCTCTTATTAATGAAATAATTTTTTCCAATATATCAGTCAACTTGATTAATAGGTAAATCAAATGACATTTCTTAGTTTTCTCAGATGTTAAATAGATATAACCATCTCCTATACTACCTATTTCAAAGAATTCCTATAATCTAAATGGTTTGTAATCCTAAAAAAATATATAGAGAAAAGATAGTTGATTATGGTAGGCAATAACTTTATTATTTTATTTTTTGTAAAGATATTTTATTAAATGTGATACAATTTTCCACACAAATTTTCTGAAGCTCTATGATCCAAATTGTTTCCTTCCTTCCTTTTGCTCCCCCTTCCCTGAGCTGGTAAGCAATTTGATTTGAGTTATACATGTATTATCATACAAAACACATACAATTTAAACCCAAAAATAAAAACTCAAATAAGCTAAAGTGAAAAATCATCTGATCTGCATTCTGGAGGTGGATAGCATTCTTCATCAAAATTCCCTCAGAATTATCCTGGATCATTATATTGCTGAGAATAGTGAGGTCTTTCACAGTTGATCATCCTACAATATTGCTGTTTCTGTGTACAGTGTTCCCCTGGTTTTGCATATTTCACTCTGCATCAGTTCTTTCCAGCTCTTTCTGAATCATCATTTCTTACAATGCAATAGTATTCCATTGCCATCATATACTAGATGAGCATTTGTTCAGTTTTCAATTCTTGGTCAATAACTTTAGATTTCATTTTTTTTTCCAGGCAATCAATGCAAAAGGGCGGTGGGGGGGGGGGTGTTATGAAAATATATATTTTATAGGATCAGAGATTTCAGGCTGGAAGGTACTTCAGAGGTTTTCCTCACCCACCAAACAAATTTTCCTATGTGACAGAGGACTAATTTGAGTCCCAGCCTCTTAGTTCTGAATCCAATATTCTTTCTATTGTGTCATGATTCCTTCCCAAAAGGCTTTCACATACCAAACAATAATTCATGTTCAGCAATTGTAGTCGAATAAATACTAGTTAAAAATTACTACCCCCAACCCCTAAGAAATTTATGATTTGGTTTTAGACCAATGGAGTTCCACAGAGGGTAATAAAGGGGTCTTCTGGCTCAGGGATCCCACAGTTTTAGTTTCTCTCCCTAACTTAACCAGCCCCTTGGGTGGCTGTCACTACAGAACAATGGAAGGTTATTAGGTTGAGCAAGTACCATTATAAGCGGCCAAGGGCATGACTATTCCATAATTTAATAAAGGAATCCTGAATAATTGAGAAATGGTAGTATTGTTTTCTACTTTGAAGTCACATCTATTTTAGGAAGAAACACAGAGAGAACCAAAACTACATGTCTGGACTGTTCAGCTGAACTCGAGAATAGAGCCAATAGTAAACTGAAAATTAGGTGGTGAAGACATTTCAGCAAATTATATAATTCTAAGTGACAGTTAATCTCTGCATTTTCAGGATTCAGAGCAAGTTACATCATTGTAATAAATGACCCAATTGTCCAAAATGCAATAAGGATGTGTTTCTGGGAGAAACAAGGCAGAATTTTTTTAAACTTCTATTAATAGACATCTCAAGGATAGAACAGACTTTTGAAAAAGGGAGAAACTGCAAATAATGAACTGATTCTTCCAGCTATTTTTAAAATCCTGGAATCAAGACTGTTATGGACTGTTTGAGCTATACATTGCTCACCCTCCCAAGCCTACTCACTCACTGATCACATTCAGAAAATCCACCATTACAGCTGCTGTGTTACAGGGCTACTATTCCTATCTGATCTTAGCACTGGAAATTGGATTAGGACAGGTCTCATTCCCTCTTCCCCCCATGGAGAAATACTAAACTCTTACTCATATTTCCATGCCTCCCCAAAAGAATAGATAAAAGATTTTCCCTAAGCCACAAGGGTTGAGTAACCCCCAGTTCACCAGACAGGGGTGTATAGTCTTAGTTCCAGAGAGAATCTCAAAAGAAGCCAAGCAAATTTGCTAGCCCCAGAAAATCATATGAAAGTGGGAAGAGAGAGAATAAGTCATTATTTCTTTAAAAGAAAACATTAATCTTTGACCCTATTATTGTAAAGCTCTAGAGTTCTTTTAGTTAAATTAACACCTTTCTGACCTCAGCAAACTAGAGGAGAAACAACAAAAATAACAAGTAAAGAGATTTTTGAATATATGTAACTGTATGAGTATATCTTTTTTGACTGAGCTGCCCCACCAACTGATTTTGTTGATTTTGTTGAAACCAACTATTTGTCTGGGCTTTCTTGTAAATACTGCCTGAGACATCTCCAGAGTGTAAGTTTCTTCCACAAAAATCATAGTAACTTATATTTTAAAAATACTTTTTGATTACAAAGTACATAAGAGTTATATTCCTTATCTCATATGAGCCTTACAGAACCTTCTGGTTAAGTATATGGGAGAAAGGATGATGGATTGAGACTCCAGAGCCCTCACTTAAAATTCTGGCTCTGGTGATAATAAGGTTATGTGACTTTTTTTGGCAACCCAGTTCTCAGTCTGTGCCTCAGTTTTCTTCTTTGTAAAATGGGAATAATAATAGCTGCATTCCTTGTCTCATAGGTTTATTGTGAAATTCAGAGGAGATACTGTATGTATAGACAGAGTTCTTTGTAAATGTCATCTATTTCATCATCTTCAAAATGTGAAAGAACAGTGGCTTACGTGTTTCCCAGAGACTTGTCTATATCTG
This sequence comes from Monodelphis domestica, assembly GCF_027887165.1. Classification (NCBI taxonomy): domain Eukaryota; kingdom Metazoa; phylum Chordata; class Mammalia; order Didelphimorphia; family Didelphidae; genus Monodelphis; species Monodelphis domestica. The sequence continues at coordinate 495,031,568 of NC_077227.1, forward strand.
ATGCTTATTATCTACAGGACTTTGAACAAATCACTTAACATCTTTAGGTCTCAGTTTCCTGTAAGTTTCCTCAGGTCTATAAAATGAGATGCTTTGACTAGAGAGTCTTTGAGGTCCCCTCCAGATGTAGTTCTATGAACCCAAGTCATGGGGTACCTACTAGGAGTAAGACACTAGAAATATAAAGACAAAAATTAAATACTTCCAAGTCTAAGTGTTCATGGGTGGGGGAGAGAATGTTTAAAGTATAACTTTGATATCTCATCATGGTGTTAAGGTAGACTTAGGTTCTTGAATTGTGGAGCATTGCCAATTCTTACCAAGTTGAAAAGATTTCTAATATGAATGGACCTTTCCTTCTCAGAAATAAAACATTGTAACTTTTTCCTCTCAGTTGAGAAAAACTTCTATCTAAGTGGACCACAAGAAGATGATGTTTTTGACCATTGCTAACTCTTAAAACACCATCTTCTAAGTCACAGAAGGGTTACAATCTGTATCAACAGAAGGATACTAATCTATTCTGACAAAGACAGGGATTTTTGAAGGGCAGCTGGCCCAAATTTCTAAAACAGAAATGGTCCCCGATTTCCTTCCTTCCTTCCTTCCTTCCTTCCTTCCTTCCTTCCTTCCTTCCTTCCTTCCTTCCTTCCTTCCTTCCTTCCTTCCTTCCTTCCTTCCTTCCTTCCTTCCTTCCTTCCTTCCTTCCTTCCTCCTTCTTCATTTTCTACCTTAGTAACAACTCCAAGATAGAAGGCTAAGGGCTAAGTAATAAGAGTTAGGTGACTTGCCCAGTGTAACATAAGTAGGAAGTGTCTAAGACCAAATTTGAATCTAGGAACTCCAATCTCTAGACCTGGCCTTCAATCCACTGAACCATCTAACTGTCCCTAGTCATTCATTCCTAAAGATCTTATTTTGCACTTTAGTGACCTTTCTCTCCTGATTTGCCTCAAACCCCTCTGATTTTTACTCAGTTTCCTTTGGTGGATTGTTCATGTTCTCCCTCACTCCCAAACCCTGTCAGAGTTGGGTGCTCCCTCCCCTTTTCCACTCCTTCCCCTCCCTCAAATCTCTGTCCTAGAGTCAATTTTCTTTTCCCTCTATATCTTCTCTCTTAGTGATCTCATCAGCTCCTCTTGGTTCAATGCTTATTTCCATGCAAAAGATTTCAAATTGGTATTAGGATCTAGTCCCAATTCATATCTTAGATTTCACTTCCACAATGCCAATAACCTGCTGAACATTGACCTGGATCTACTGTAAGCATCTCAAATTCACAATGTTCAAAACAAATCATAGTTTCTCCACCCCACACCACCCCCTACCTCAAACCACAGCTTTTCCAAACTACCCTATTTCTGTTGAGAGTACCATCATACTTCCTGTCATAGACTCACAATTTCAGTTATCTTCCACTCTTTTCCCTCACCTACCACATCCAATCAGTTGCCAAATCTTATAAAGAGATTTCATAAATCATAAAGCCCTCAGCATCTGCTCTCACATCTGCCTTCTTACCACTTATGAGGCTACCACCCTAATTTACCTCTGACCTAGACCACTGGATAGCCTCCTACATAAAAATCCCTCTTGTTACATTAGTTCTCCTCTTTAATCCATTTTCCACCTAAAGCAAAGGTCTGATCATTTCATTCCCAGCTGGAAAATTTTCAGGAGCTCCCTACTGTCTCTGAGATAAAACACAATCATTTCAGGCTTGACATGTAAAGCCCACTAAAATCAAGCCCTATGCTGCCTACCCAGAATAATTTCATACGATTCTCTTTAAATCACTCTATGTTCTGACCAAACTAGCTTTCTTGCTCTTCTCTGGATTTGTTATTTCATCTCTTACTTCCATACCTTTATTCACTCTATGCCTGGAATGCACTCCCCCTCTTAATCCTTATCTTTCAGAATCCTTAGCTTCCTTCAAGGTTCAGTTAGTAAAATCTCTTGTAACCTGTATTTCACCTAGTTGTTCCTGCTCTCTCTCTCTCTCTAAAGTAACCTTTTATTTACTTATTAGTATACACACTGCACCCTCCAGTAAAATGTAAGTCCCTGGAGCTCTAGGACTGTTTTTCATTGTGATTTCTATTTCCAGTTCCTAGAACATAGTGGACACATAATAAACAATAGTTAAATTGAAATGAACCTTTAAAGTGATCTCATTCAACTCTTTCTTTCCCTTTTCCTTCCTTTCTTCCTCCTTCCCTGCTTCCCTCCTTTCTTCCTTCTTTCTTTCCTTCCTTCCTTCCTTTATTCCTTCCTTTTCTTCCCCCTTATCCCCTTCCCATCTCCCTCTCCCTCTCCCTCTCTCCCCCAGAGCAGAGATTTCATTTATGTACAGATCTCCCAGTGAGATTTCAGCTACCAATGAAGTTCAGTAAATGTTCCACAACTTACACTATTAGAGTTACCTATAGTACTAAAAGGTTAAGAGATTTGCTCAAGGTCCCAAAGCTGAATATGTGTCAAAAACAGTGCTAGAATCTAATTTTTCTAACTTAGAGGTTGGCTCTCTCTCCAATATGTATAAAACCCCAATATTTTAAGGGATCTTAGTGGTCATATAGCATAATCCCCTTGCAGGGTATAAATGAATACCCTCTGTCGGAAGGGCTTTTAAACTATTTTTAGGCGATTATAAACTGGGATAAGAAAAAGAGTTTTAAATTTATAATTAGCTTCCCTTATAATTTTATGTATTTTTATACATTTAAAAACATTAATCTGAGAAGGTGTCCATAAGTTTCACCAATCTGCCAAAGAAGTTCATAACAAAAAGTTAAGAATCCTTTACTCTTGGGGCAGCTGGATAGCTCAGTGGTTTGAGAGCCAGGCCTAGAGAGAGGAGGTCCTAGGTTCAAATCTGACCTCAGACACTTCCCAGTTGTGTGACCCTGGGCAAGTCACTTGCCCCCATTGCCTATCCCTTACCACTCTTCTGCCTTGGAGCCAATGCACAGTATTGACTGAAGGTGTAAGGGTTTAAAAAAAAAAAAAAGAATCCTTTACTCTTGAGCATTCCTGAGTAGTGGTTACCTACCCACTCTGACTCAGATTTCACTACTTACTAAGGCATCCCATTCCATTACTGAACTGAGCTGAAATCTGCCTCCCCCAACCTTTCTTCACTTAGATTGTGAATTTCTTTCCCCATTTTTTAAAAAGAGATGACTTGGTAGAGTAGAAAGCACACTGGGACAGAAGCAGCTTTCTAGCCTTCACCTCAGTTTCGTCTTCTGAAAAATAAAGGCTTTAAGGTCTTTAAGGTCCATTCTAGTTATTCTAAATTCTAAATTCCCCTCAATTCAATATTTATTAAGCATTTATTTTGCAAAAAATCTCTTGGATGCTGAGGTCCAAAGATGGATAAGACATTGTCTGTTAATAAGGAGCTTCTAGTCTCATGAAGTTGAAGAGAGGAGAACAAAAAGACAAGTAGCAAGATACAAGAGAGAGAATAAGGGAAGGGACTATTTCAGAGAAACTTTGGAAAACTTGTATGAACTGGTGCAGAAAAAAGTGCTTAGAATCAAGAGGTCAATGAATATATTATAACAATAACTTGAAAAGACAAATGACTCTGATAGACTTAAGAACTCTTAAGAGCAACACAGTATCCCATGATGAAGCATACTGCTCACCTCCTGATAGAATGATGATCTCAAGATGCAGAATGAGACATTTTTTGGACATGAGGGAATTTGTTTTGCTTGACTAAGCATATTGATTTAAATGTTTTCTTTTTCTTTTTTTTTTCAATGGGTATGGTTGGGAAGGAAAGAAAATGATTTTTTTTTGTTGTTAGTTGAAAAAAAGTTTAAGGGAAAGGCAGTTAGATGGCTCAGTGGAGTGCAAGTCAGGTTTGGAGATGAAAGGTCCTAGGTTCAAATTTGATCTCAGAAACTTTTAGCTGTGTGACCCTGGGCAAGTCACTTAACCTCCATCACCTAACCCCTTACCACTCTTCTGCCTTGGAACCAATTCATAGTATTGATGCTAAGATGGAAGATAAAGGTTTAAAAAATGCTTTTTTAAGAAAGGAGAGATAAAGAAATTAAAAAGAAAAGTCTGGAGAAATTTGAAGGGAGAGAAAGAGAGATCTCTTTGCTTAGGAGTCCCATATCTTTCATTCCTGATGTTTTATGTTCTGTTACTTAAACTTGCCTATTTGGGTTAATATTTTTCCATTTCAAAACTGGGCTGCTCCTTTCCCCCAAGAAGCACCAACTCATCTTCTTTCCTTTCAGGACTATAAGCAGCTGAAATAACCATAATACCAATGACTGTCTACGAGGTGTTTTCTTCTTTCTTTAAAGAAACAAAAACGAAAAAGAAAAAAGTATGTAGTGATATTCTTTCTTTCCCTGTCATTTTTGGCCTGGTCGATGCTTAGTGATGAGATGCTCTCTAAATGGCATGGCAGAACATTCCTTGTCAGTCACTGCGCCCGGGGGCATATAGCAACCTCGGCGAGCCCTCCGAAGTAATTAAATGTGAGCGGTCTGCAGTACCCTGAATTCCAAACCCCACCTCCCCGGGAGGGAGCCGGAGCGGAGCCCGAGTCAGCCGGAGCCCACTTGCACCCTGGGGAGGGATTCACGTTTAACTCTTTGCTGGGCCTGGGTTGCTGGGGCTCAGATCCGTATCGGTTTGATGATTTAAATACCTAAGACCTCGCCTAAAGAGCTAATGAATAGTTTCCTTTCATATTGACAGGAAAACAACCATTTCAGTCGCGGTGACGGTCTCCAGGAGCTTAGAAAGGAGCCACTGAAAAGCAACAGGGGGAAGGGGGGGAAGCGCAAGGAGGGGAGAGGGGGACTGGAATGAAGAGTTAAAATATAATGCGATGATTGAACATCTAGGGGGTTGGGGGGGGGGGGGGTGAGGAGGAGGAACGAACGAAAAAGACCAAAGCGCCTTTCCAAGCCAGCCTGGGGAGAAAGATTGCGCGGTTAAAGCTTAATTAACACTCACCATTCTCCTTCCGAGCACCCACGGTTTGGGGGGGCGGGGGGGAGTTGGGGGAGAGAAATGCCATCAAATCCATGATAGACAGTTCACATTTCTGGAAAGGCACAGCAAGTGACTGGGTTTGATGTTAGGTTTTGTTTTTTTCCTTGAAGAGAAAAACTAAAACAAAACAAAACCCAAAGGCACTGGCGCTGCTCTCAGAGCAGGGAATTAACTAAATGCTCGTTAAGTAACATTGGCGTGGCGAGGCGACGACGGGTCAGTGGTGGCAGCAGCGTTTCAGGACAGAAGGCTAGGAGGACATAGAGCTGCAAACGCAACGTGGCAGCGGAATATATGAAGGTGGAGACAGAGGGACAAAGAAAGACACGGCGGTGCCTCAGTTTCCTCCTATGTAAAAATGTGAACAATGACACATGCACTGCCTACCTAATTCACAGTTACTCTCAAATCCAGGGAAATCACGGTCGCAGATTGTGCTGTAGAATTAGCACTTGTTTCTCCCAGTAATAGTGCCTTTTGAATGGGAAAGTGTGATGGAAGCTTAGAAAGTCAAGGAAAGAGGCTAATTGAAAGCTTATCCTATGGCATTCCTCTAAGCAGCATCGGCATTGGCTGCCCGCTCTATACTTAGGAAGGGGAGACTAGAGATTCCCTTTGCATTCGTACAAAGTCGTGAGCTACTTGAGAACGCAGTCTGCCTTGTGCTTACCTAGTGCATTGCTCCTAAGTGCTTACAAATGCTTTTTCATACATTCATTCACTGAGCTGATAGGTTGGCATCTTTCTCTGACATACTGTCTAAATGAATTTTTGAGTTTTGGATCCAGTACTTTCTCTAAATGATCCATTGTTTTTATTGGCATTTTAAAAGATAACGGAGGAAAACATTTATCTTCAACAGGTGCATAACTACTTAGAACTTTCCCTGTGTCCCAGGTTTGACCTCTCCCAGGAGCCACAGAACCTGCTGCCTCTTTCCAGAAGTTTAGCCTAAAGGCACAGTCAGATTCTGCTTTGTCCAGGGGTAGGGTAGAGAGGGAGCTATGGGCCAGACCAGGTGGTCTTCTCTTAAATTGGGTAAACAGACAGCCACATGGAAGTTCTCCTCTCTTCCCACAATTAGTCTCCTACCCCCACTCACTCCGCATCAGGAAAGTAATTCCCCATGACAAACACCCATTGGAATTCAGACTCCAGGGTCAGTGAGTGATCACCACACTCCAGACACCACCCTTTCTTTCCTTGGAGACCCAAGATCAGGACAAAACACAGAATATTCATAAAGTAACTCCAGAGCCTAGGTTTAGGAAGCAACATTTCTATTCTACACTGGTGTGGGGTGGAAGGGGAGGAAAAGTAAATAGCAGTTTATTTTTGGCTCCAAAGCTTAAGGGACTTCTCAGTCAGGTTCTGATAGCAGAAATCAGAAACAAATGGTGCCAAGTATCCAATGAACATAAAATATTTCTCCATGAAATTTAATAGAGATCAAAGAATTGGAAGGACCCAGCAGTTCTCAGAGGAAGAAATTAAAACTACTCATAGTCACATAAAAAATGCTCCAAATCACTATTGATTAGAGAAATGCAAATTAAAGCAAATCTGAGTTACCAGCTCACATCTACCAGATCAACTGATCAAAAATGAAAATGATAAATGTTGGAGGGAATGTTAGAAAATCAGGACAGTACTGATCCAACCATTCTGGAGAGCAATATGGAACTAGGCTCAAAGGGTCACAAAACTATGCATACCCTTTGACCCAGCAATACCCCTACTGGGTCTGTAACCCAAAGAGATCAGAGACAAGGGGACCTACCTGTACAAAAATTGGAAAAGGTGGGGTTGTCTCTCATTTGGAGAATGGATGAACACGTTATGATATATGGTTTTAATGGAATAATATTATTGTACCATAAGGAATGATGAACAGGATGAGTTCAGAAAAACCTAGAAAGACTTATATGAACTGATGCAAAGTGAAGTAAGAAGAACCAGGAGAACATTGTATATGGTAATAGAAATATTATATGATGACCAGCTTTGAAGAAATAAATCATTATCAGCAAAGCCAGTCTCTAAGGTAACCACAAGGGCTGCATAATGAAAATGCTATCCAGAGCCAAAGAAGGAACTTTTGAAATCTAAGTGCAGATCAAAGCATGCTATCTTCCACTATATTTCCTTCATGCGATGTCTATTGCATTTGTCTTCTGACATGATGATGTGAGCAATATAGAAATATGTATAATATGAAAGTATAGGTATAACCTATATCAGACTTTTACCACTTCAGTGAAGCAGGGATAGTAGGGAGGGAGAAAATCTAAATTTTAAGATGCAAAAAAAAAATCAAAAACAATTGTCAAAAGGTACTTCTACATGACACTGAAAAAAAATTTTTTAATATGGGGGGGAGGGAAGAAATAGAAGGATCCTTTGAAACCATAAAATTATTCCCTTTATTTTACAGAAATGGGAAGAAATGTATTACCCAAGATCATACACATACATAATAAGTGACAAAGCTCAGATTCAGGTCAGGTTTCCCTCTTCCAAATCTAATATATTTATCTTTGCACCATTGGAACAATGTTCACAATCCAAATCTGATTCACATTTTATTTCTAATTTATGTCAAATACACATGATTTCATTCTTATAGGTTCTTCTTCTACTGATTCTCATCTTCTGGGTACTCTAGGTCTTAATCTATTGCTTTCATTATTAGATAGTCTTCATGAGTTGATGTGGTTGAAAAAATTCAACACTGGGTATCTATCTTCTGGTGATGAACCTCTCTAATAACAAACACACAGCAGGTTGAAGAATCTGTTCTAAAAATGTTGCCAGTTCAGTGGTACCTGTCAGTCCAGTCAACAGGCATTTATGAAGTGCCTACTATGTGCTAAATATTCTGCCAAACATTGGGGAGACAAAGAAAGGAAAGAGAGACAGACAGAGAGAGAGAGAGAGAGAGAGAGAGAGAGAGAGAGAGAGAGAGAGAGAGAGAGAGATTCCCTGCTCCCAAAAAGCTCACAGTCTAATAAGCAGGGAAACAACTATGCTCCAATAGGATATACAGAGGATAAATTGGAGATACAGAGGAAAGGCACTAGTATTAAGGGGAAATCATGAAAATCTTTCAGAAAAGAAGGGAAAGTCTACCTTTCAGAATGTAGAATGGTAGCTAAGACTTGAAGAAAGCCAGAAAAGTCAGGAGGCAGGTAAAAAGAAGAGAATTCTAGACATGGGGAAGAGCCTATGAAAATGCTCAGAAGATGGAGTATCTTATGCAAGGAATAGCAAGGAGGATCGAACTTCAATCCTCAGTCTTGGGGAGCTAGGGTGATTTCCACAGCATGATCAGG